>NC_085138.1:288704211-288717673 GCF_035046485.1 Aedes albopictus | reverse complement strand
TTCCTGGAGGAATCCCGGAGGGAATTCTTGGAGGAATCCCGGAGGGAATTCCTGGAGGAATCCCGGAGGGAATTCCTGGAGGAATCCCGGAGGGAATTCCTGGAGGAATCCCGGAGGGAATTCCTGGAGGAATCCCGGAGGGAATTCCTGGAGGAATCCCGGAGGGTATTCCTGGAGGAATCCCGGAGGGAATTCCTGGAGGAATCCCGGAGGGAATTCCTGGAGGAATCCCGGAGGGAATTCCTGGAGGAATCCCGGAGGGAATTCCTGTAGGAATCCCGGAGGGAATTCCTGTAGGAATCCCGGAGGGAATTCCTGTAGGAATCCCGGAGGGAATTCCTGTAGGAATCCCGGAGGGAATTCCTGTAGGAATCCCGGAGGGAATTCCTGTAGGAATCCCGGAGGGAATTCCTGTAGGAATCCCGGAGGGAATTCCTGTAGGAATCCCGGAGGGAATTCCTGGAGGAATCCCGGAGGGAATTCCTGTAGGAATCCCGGAGGGAATTCCTGTAGGAATCCCGGAGGGGAATTCCTGTAGGAATCCCGGAGGGAATTCCTGGAGGAATCCCGGAGGGAATTCCTGTAGGAATCCCGGAGGGAATTCCTGGAGGAATCCCGGAGGGAATTCCTGTAGGAATCCCGGAGGGAATTCCTGGAGGAATCCCGGAGGGAATTCCTGGAGGAATCCCGGAGGGAATTCCTGGAGGAATCCCAGAGGGAATTCCTGGAGGAATCCCGGAGGGAATTCCTGGAGGAATCCCGGAGGGAATTCCTGGAGGAATCCCGGAGGGAATTCCTGGAGGAATCCCGGAGGGAATTCCTGGAGGAATCCCGGAGGGAATTCCTGGAGGAATCCCGGAGGGAATTCCTGGAGGAATCCCGGAGGGAATTCCTGGAGGAATCCCGGAGGGAATTCCTGGAGGAATCCCGGAGGGAATTCCTGGAGGAATCCCGGAGGGAATTCCTGGAGGAATCCCGGAGGGAATTCCTGGAGGAATCCCGGAGGGAATTCCTGGAGGAATCCCGGAGGGAATTCCTGGAGGAATCCCGGAGGGAATTCCTGGAGGAATCCCGGAGGGAATTCCTGGAGGAATCCCGGAGGGAATTCCTGGAGGAATCCCGGAGGGAATTCCTGGAGGAATCCCGGAGGGAATTCCTGGAGGAATCCCGGAGGGAATTCCTGGAGGAATCCCGGAGGAATCCCGGAGGGAATTCCTGGAGGAATCCCGGAGGGAATTCCTGGAGGAATCCCGGAGGGAATTCCTGGAGGAATCCCCGGAGGGAATTCCTGGAGGAATCCCGGAGGGAATTCCTGGAGGAATCCCGGAGGGAATTCCTGGAGGAATCCCGGAGGGAATTCCTGGAGGAATCCCGGAGGGAATTCCTGGAGGAATCCCGGAGGGAATTCCTGGAGGAATCCCGGAGGGAATTCCTGGAGGAATCCCGGAGGGAATTCCTGGAGGAATCCCGGAGGGAATTCCTGGAGGAATCCCGGAGGGAATGAATTCCTGGAGGAATCCCGGAGGGAATGAATTCCTGGAGGAATCCCGGAGGGAATGAATTCCTGGAGGAATCCCGGAGGGAATGAATTCCTGGAGGAATCCCGGAGGGAATGAATTCCTGGAGGAATCCCGGAGGGAATGAATTCCTGGAGGAATCCCGGAGGGAATGAATTCCTGGAGGAATCCCGGAGGGAATGAATTCCTGGAGGAATCCCGCAGGGAATTCCTGGAGGAATCCCGCAGGGAATTCCTGGAGGAATCCCGCAGGGAATTCCTGGAGGAATCCCAGATGGAATTCCTGGAGGAATCCCAGATGGAATTCCTGGAGGAATCCCAGATGGAATTCCTGGAGGAATCCCGGATGGAATTCCTGGAGGAATCCCGGATGGAATTCCTGGAGGAATCCCGGATGGAATTCCTGGAGGAATCCCGGATGGAATTCCTGGAGGAATCCCGGATGGAATTCCTGGAGGAATCCCGGATGGAATTCCTGGGGGAATCCCGGATGGAATTCCTGGGGGAATCCCGGATGGAATTCCTGGAGGAATCCCGGAGGGAATTCCTGGAGGAATCCCGGAGGGAATTCCTGGAGGAATCCCGGAGAGAATTCCTGGAGGAATCCCGGAGGGAATTCCTGGAGGAATCCCGGAGGGAATTCCTGGAGGAATCCCGGAGGGAATTCCTGGAGGAATCCCGGAGGGAATTCCTGGAGGAATCCCGGAGGGAATTCCTGGAGGAATCCCGGAGGGAATTCCTGGAGGAATCCCGGAGGGAATTCCTGGAGGAATCCCGGAGGGAATTCCTGGAGGAATCCCGGAGGGAATTCCTGGAGGAATCCCGGAGGGAATTCCTGGAGGAATCCCGGAGGGAATTCCTGGAGGAATCCCGGAGGGAATTCCTGGAGGAATCCCGGAGGAAATTCCTGGAGGAATCCCGGAGGAAATTCCTGGAGGAATCCCGGAGGGAATTCCTGGAGGAATCCCGGAGGAATTCCTGGAGGAATCCCGGAGGGAATTCCTGGAGGAATCCCGGAGGGAATTCCTGGAGGAATCCCGGAGGGAATTCCTGGAGGAATCCCGGAGGGAATTCCTGGAGGAATCCCGGAGGGAATTCCTGGAGGAATCCCGGAGGGAGTTCCTGGAGGAATCCCGGAGGGAATTCCTGGAGGAATCCCGGAGGGAATTCCTGGAGGAATCCCGGAGGGAATTCCTGGAGGAATCCCGGAGGGAATTCCTGGAGGAATCCCGGAGGGAATTCCTGGAGGAATCCCGGAGGGAATTCCTGGAGGAATCCCGGAGGGAATTCCTGGAGGAATCCCGGAGGGAATTCCTGGAGGAATCCCGGAGGGAATTCCTGGAGGAATCCCGGAGGGAATTCCTGGAGGAATCCCGGAGGGAATTCCTGGAGGAATCCCGGAGGGAATTCCTGGAGGAATCCCGGAGGGAATTCCTGGAGGAATCCCGGAGGGAATTCCTGGAGGAATCCCGGAGGGAATTCCTGGAGGAATCCCGGAGGGAATTCCTGGAGGAATCCCGGAGGGAATTCCTGGAGGAATCCCGGAGGGAATTCCTGGAGGAATCCCGGAGGGAATTCCTGGAGGAATCCCGGAGGGAATTCCTGGAGGAATCCCGGAGGGAATTCCTGGAGGAATCCCGGAGGGAATTCCTGGAGGAATCCCGGAGGGAATTCCTGGAGGAATCCCGGAGGGCATTCCTGGAGGAATCCCGGAGGGCATTCCTGGAGGAATGCCGGAGGGCATTCTTGGAAAAATCCCGGAGGGTATTCCTGAAGGAATCATGGAGGGAATTCCTGGAGGAAACCCGGAGGGAATTCCTGGAGGAATCCCGCAGAAAATTCCTGGAGGAATCCCGGAGGGAATTCCTGGAGGAATCCCGGAGGGAATTCCTGGAGGAATCCCGGAGGAATCCCGGAGGGAATTCCTGGAGGAATCCCGGAGGGAATTCCTGGAGGAATCCCGGAGGGAATTCCTGGAGGAATCCCGGAGGGAATTCCTGGAGGAATCCCGGAGGGAATTCCTGGAGGAATCCCGGAGGGAATTCCTGGAGGAATCCCGGAGGGAATTCCTGGAGGAATCCCGGAGGGAATTCCTGGAGGAATCCCGGAGGGAATTCCTGGAGGAATCCCGGAGGGAATTCCTGGAGGAATCCCGGAGGGAATTCCTGGAGGAATCCCGGAGGGAATTCCTGGAGGAATCCCGGAGGGAATTCCTGGAGGAATCCCGGAGGGAATTCCTGTAGGAATCCCGGAGGGAATTCCTGTAGGAATCCCGGAGGGAATTCCTGGAGGAATCCCGGAGGGAATTCCTGGAGGAATCCCGGAGGGAATTCCTGGAGGAATCCCGGAGGGAATTCCTGTAGGAATCCCGGAGGGAATTCCTGGAGGAATCCCGGAGGGAATTCCTGGAGGAATCCCGGAGGGAATTCCTGGAGGAATCCCGGAGGGAATTCCTGGAGGAATCCCGGAGGGAATTCCTGGAGGAATCCCGGAGGGAATTCCTGGAGGAATCCCGGAGGGAATTCCTGGAGGAATCCCGGAGGGAATTCCTGGAGGAATCCCGGAGGGAATTCCTGGAGGAATCCCGGAGGGAATTCCTGGAGGAATCCCGGAGGGAATTCCTGGAGGAATCCCGGAGGGAATTCCTGGAGGAATCCCGGAGGGAATTCCTGGAGGAATCCCGGAGGGAATTCCTGGAGGAATCCCGGAGGGAATTCCTGGAGGAATCCCGGAGGGAATTCCTGGAGGAATCCCGGAGGGAATTCCTGGAGGAATCCCGGAGGGAATTCCTGGAGGAATCCCGGAGGGAATTCCTGGAGGAATCCCGGAGGGAATTCCTGGAGGAATCCCGGAGGGAATTCCTGGAGGAATCCCGGAGGGAATTCCTGGAGGAATCCCGGAGGGAATTCCTGGAGGAATCCCGGAGGGAATTCCTGGAGGAATCCCGGAGGGAATTCCTGGAGGAATCCCGGAGGGAATTCCTGGAGGAATCCCGGAGGGAATTCCTGGAGGAATCCCGGAGGGAATTCCTGGAGGAATCCCGGAGGGAATTCCTGGAGGAATCCCGGAGGGAATTCCTGGAGGAATCCCGGAGGGAATTCCTGGAGGAATCCCGGAGGGAATTCCTGGAGGAATCCCGGAGGGAATTCCTGGAGGAATCCCGGAGGGAATTCCTGGAGGAATCCCGGAGGGAATTCCTGGAGGAATCCCGGAGGGAATTCCTGGAGGAATCCCGGAGGGAATTCCTGGAGGAATCCCGGAGGGAATTCCTGGAGGAATCCCGGAGGGAATTCCTGGAGGAATCCCGGAGGGAATTCCTGGAGGAATCCCGGAGGGAATTCCTGGAGGAATCCCGGAGGGAATTCCTGGAGGAATCCCGGAGGGAATTCCTGGAGGAATCCCGGAGGGAATTCCTGGAGGAATCCCGGAGGGAATTCCTGGAGGAATCCCGGAGGGAATTCCTGGAGGAATCCCGGAGGGAATTCCTGGAGGAATCCCGGAGGGAATTCCTGGAGGAATCCCGGAGGGAATTCCTGGAGGAATCCCGGAGGGAATTCCTGGAGGAATCCCGGAGGGAATTCCTGGAGGAATCCCGGAGGGAATTCCTGGAGGAATCCCGGAGGGAATTCCTGGAGGAATCCCGGAGGGAATTCCTGGAGGAATCCCGGAGGGAATTCCTGGAGGAATCCCGGAGGGAATTCCTGGAGGAATCCCGGAGGGAATTCCTGGAGGAATCCCGGAGGGAATTCCTGGAGGAATCCCGGAGGGAATTCCTGGAGGAATCCCGGAGGGAATTCCTGGAGGAATCCCGGAGGGAATTCCTGGAGGAATCCCGGAGGGAATTCCTGGAGGAATCCCGGAGGGAATTCCTGGAGGAATCCCGGAGGGAATTCCTGGAGGAATCCCGGAGGGAATTCCTGGAGGAATCCCGGAGGGAATTCCTGGAGGAATCCCGGAGGGAATTCCTGGAGGAATCCCGGAGGGAATTCCTGGAGGAATCCCGGAGGGAATTCCTGGAGGAATCCCGGAGGGAATTCCTGGAGGAATCCCGGAGGGAATTCCTGGAGGAATCCCGGAGGGAATTCCTGGAGGAATCCCGCAGGGAATTCCTGGAGGAATCCCGCAGGGAATTCCTGGAGGAATCCCGCAGGGAATTCCTGGAGGAATCCCGCAGGGAATTCCTGGAGGAATCCCGCAGGGAATTCCTGGAGGAATCCCGCAGGGAATTCCTGGAGGAATCCCGCAGGGAATTCCTGGAGGAATCCCGCAGGGAATTCCTGGAGGAATCCCGCAGGGAATTCCTGGAGGAATCCCGCAGGGAATTCCTGGAGGAATCCCGCAGGGAATTCCTGGAGGAATCCCGCAGGGAATTCCTGGAGGAATCCCGCAGGGAATTCCTGGAGGAATCCCGCAGGGAATTCCTGGAGGAATCCCGCAGGGAATTCCTGGAGGAATCCCGCAGGGAATTCCTGGAGGAATCCCGCAGGGAATTCCTGGAGGAATCCCGCAGGGAATTCCTGGAGGAATCCCGCAGGGAATTCCTGGAGGAATCCCGCAGGGAATTCCTGGAGGAATCCCGCAGGGAATTCCTGGAGGAATCCCGCAGGGAATTCCTGGAGGAATCCCGCAGGGAATTCCTGGAGGAATCCCGCAGGGAATTCCTGGAGGAATCCCGCAGGGAATTCCTGGAGGAATCCCGCAGGGAATTCCTGGAGGAATCCCGCAGGGAATTCCTGGAGGAATCCCGCAGGGAATTCCTGGAGGAATCCCGCAGGGAATTCCTGGAGGAATCCCGCAGGGAATTCCTGGAGGAATCCCGCAGGGAATTCCTGGAGGAATCCCGCAGGGAATTCCTGGAGGAATCCCGCAGGGAATTCCTGGAGGAATCCCGCAGGGAATTCCTGGAGGAATCCCGCAGGGAATTCCTGGAGGAATCCCGCAGGGAATTCCTGGAGGAATCCCGCAGGGAATTCCTGGAGGAATCCCGCAGGGAATTCCTGGAGGAATCCCGCAGGGAATTCCTGGAGGAATCCCGCAGGGAATTCCTGGAGGAATCCCGCAGGGAATTCCTGGAGGAATCCCGCAGGGAATTCCTGGAGGAATCCCGCAGGGAATTCCTGGAGGAATCCCGCAGGGAATTCCTGGAGGAATCCCGCAGGGAATTCCTGGAGGAATCCCGCAGGGAATTCCTGGAGGAATCCCGCAGGGAATTCCTGGAGGAATCCCGCAGGGAATTCCTGGAGGAATCCCGCAGGGAATTCCTGGAGGAATCCCGCAGGGAATTCCTGGAGGAATCCCGCAGGGAATTCCTGGAGGAATCCCGCAGGGAATTCCTGGAGGAATCCCGCAGGGAATTCCTGGAGGAATCCCGCAGGGAATTCCTGGAGGAATCCCGCAGGGAATTCCTGGAGGAATCCCGCAGGGAATTCCTGGAGGAATCCCGCAGGGAATTCCTGGAGGAATCCCGCAGGGAATTCCTGGAGGAATCCCGCAGGGAATTCCTGGAGGAATCCCGCAGGGAATTCCTGGAGGAATCCCGCAGGGAATTCCTGGAGGAACCCCGCAGGGAATTCCTGGAGGAATCCCGCAGGGAATTCCTGGAGGAACCCCGCAGGGAATTCCTGGAGGAATCCCGCAGGGAGTTCCTGGAGGAACCCCGCAGGGAATTCCTGGAGGAATCCCGCAGGGAATTCCTGGAGGAATCCCGCAGGGAATTCCTGGAGGAATCCCGCAGGGAATTCCTGGAGGAATCCCGCAGGGAATTCCTGGAGGAATCCCGCAGGGAATTCCTGGAGGAATCCCGCAGGGAATTCCTGGAGGAATCCCGCAGGGAATTCCTGGAGGAATCCCGCAGGGAATTCCTGGAGGAATCACGCAGGGAATTCCTGGAGGAATCCCGCAGGGAATTCGCAGAATTTCACGGAAAGTCCTGGAGTCATATCCTAGGAACTCGTAGAGATTTTCTCGGAGAACATCACGATGAATTTCTGAGGAACTCCTGGGAAAATTTCCGAGAAAGGTCTGGAGGAATTCTTGGGTTATTTTGGATAATTCAAAATATCATAAAGATCATTTGTATGTCAGTGGATGCACAAGTACCTACCACAAAGAAATACTCAAAATCTTATGAGATACAACAGAGGTAATCGCGAAAGTATTACATCGATAAAGTTAAGAGATACAAGAGTAGAGCTTGTAGAGCTTGAAGGTCTTAATTCCAGAATAGTCTGGATGTCCTAGATCACCAAGTGAATGTTGCTAAATAATCAGAATTGCACTCTGAGGGTCTCCAGTTAGCCTAGTGGTTAAGGCTAAGGATCGCCAATCCGGAGACGGCTGGTTCAATTCCCGTTCCGGTCGGGAAAATTTTCTTTACTCCCTGGGCATAGTGTATCATTGTACTTGCCACACAATGAACAAATTCATGCAATGGGCAGGCAAAGAAGGCCCATCAATTAATAACAGTGGAAGTGCTCAAAGAATACTAAGTTGAAGAGAGGCAGGCCAAGTTCAAATGCGAACGTCGAGCCATAAAGAAGAAGGAGAAGAAGAACTCTGATGCTCTAGGAGTAGCGTAGACTCTATTCCGCGAGCATTGGCTACAATAAAAATATCCTAAATTTTACAGATATTGCGACCCATACTTTAAAATACATTTGGTTCATTTGTATGCCAGTGGACATCCAAATAGCAACATATAGAGATACTCGTAATACAATGAGGTGCAAAAGGCACAATCGTGAAAGAATTAAGCCGATAGAGTGAAGAGAAACAAGAATAGAGCTTGTAGTTCCTGAAAGTCCTAATTTCGGAATAGTTTGGAAAGCCTGGAATATCCCATGAATGTACCAAAAGCATTATACCCGTGCACTGAGGCTCCATCAGCAGTATAGATTACAATCCACGAATTTGTTTTTACAACTAAAGCATGATACAGCATGAAGATATCGTATTCCAAACTTCAAAGTGTATTAGAGGCTATTTGTGTTTCACGGAATGTCCAACTAACGCAATATCAAGTTGCTCGTAGCATTGTGTGGTCTAATGGACTTCAACGTGACAATTTCTTGAACAGAGTGAACCCAAACGATGGTAGATGTTGTGGATCTTAAGAAAATGAATTCCAGAGTAGTTTGGACGACCTAGATCACCCAATTAATATACCATGAATATCCTAGGGATGCTTTGAGACTTTTTGAATATCGTAGATTATGTTCTGTGAGAATGTTGGATTTGTGTCACAAACTTCGGAGTACTTTGGAGGCCTTAGAATAGCTCTGGGATCAAAACTTCAACAGACTATGATGGGTACCGTCGATGGGTGTGACAATGGGTCTGGGGGGTGAGATTGGGTCAAAACGGAGAAACATAAAATTTGAAATAACTCATCAACTATCGCTAATTTATATTGAAAACTTTATATTATTTCAAAGAGGAAATGTTTTTAAACGTCATGATGCAAAATAAGATGTTTAGCAATAATCATTTTTTGTTAAATTTGTGGCTAAACTTATGTGACGAAACTACTAGTAAATCACTCTGAAAAAAAAATTCCCCTCGCAATGTTCCACAGAAGCACCTAACCGTAAAGTTTCGTATAAGTAGTTAGCTGTAGGTATTACTTGGTTGATGCAATGAAAAAAGTGGGCTGTCAATGCACTTTTTATTTAAAAATTCAATATTTTCGACCCTATGTCTAAATATTAAGAATGGGGGTGAGATTGGGTCAAGCAAGTTATCGAGTGCACATAACCTTAACTAAAAATTCAACTTGTTATGCAGTCCCCATTTAACTTTAAAGTCGTGCCATGTTTACCGTATCTTCATAAAAAACACGCTTTTTTCGAATATACACTCCCGTTCAAAAGTTTGGGGTCACCCCCTCAAAAACATGTCATTTTTTTAGGCCCATATCTCCGCCAATTTGCGTCCGATTTGAAAACCCTAGGTTTCATTCAAAAGATAATACGTCAAAGAAACTTTGAACATGATTTAAAAGAAACTTTTTCAAAAAATTTTGTATGTAAACTTAATCCAAAGTTGCCAAATTTTCTTAGAAATGAATATAAACTTACGGCAGTGTCGCTGGAAATTGGGTCGACCAAATTTTAAGATGAGAGCGGTAATATGACCCATTTTCTATTAGCTTTCAACTGCTTTTTACAGAACTTAGCTAAAAAATCTAGTAAAAAAGTTATTAAGTAAATTAACTCTTCATGTCATCGACCAAAAGTTTGGGGTCACCCCTCAACATGATGTATCGGCCAAAAGTTTGGGGTCACTTTCGTCAAACATGGAAAAGTGATTTGGTAATATCTTCGTCATCTATAGTTCCATTTTAATTCTTTTTGGCTCATTTCGAAAATAATTAACTAAATTTACGTTTGATGTTTTTAACTTAACGGATTTAACGATTTTTGTATATACACTCCCGTTCAAAAGTTTGGGGTCACCCCCTCAAAAACATGTCATTTTTTTAGGCCCATATCTCTGCCAATTTGCGTCCGATTTCAAAACCCTAGGTTTCATTCAAAAGATAATAAGTCAAAGAAACTTTGAACATGATTTAAAAGAAACTTTTTCAAAAAATTTTGTATGTAAACTTAATCCAAAGTTGCCCATTTTTCTAAAAAATGAATATAAACTTACGGCAGTGTCGCTGGAAATTGGGTTGACCAAATTTTATGATGAGAGCGGTAATATGACCCATTTTCTATTAGCTTTCAACTGCTTTTTACAGAACTTAGCTAAAAAATCTAGAAAAAAAGTTATTAAGTAAATTAATCCTTGATGTCATCGACCAAAAGTTTGGGGTCACCCCTCAACATGATGTATCGGCCAAAAGTTTGGGGTCACTATCGTTAAACATGGAAAAGTGATTTGTTGATATCTTTGTCATCTTTCATTCAATTTTAATTCTTCTTGGCTTATTTGAAACAAAATGAATGATACTTACTGCATAGACATTGAACCACACATATTTGTTGAAATTTACATACTAAAACTTAACGTAAAGTTGCCTCATTTTTTGAAGTGTGATGAAATGTGTTAACTTTACATAACATTTGTATATACAAAAATCGTTAAATCCGTTAAGTTAAAAACATCAAACGTAAATTTAGTTAATTATTTTCGAAATGAGCCAAAAAGAATTAAAATGGAACTATAGATGACGAAGATATTACCAAATCACTTTTCCATGTTTGACGAAAGTGACCCCAAACTTTTGGCCGATACATCATGTTGAGGGGTGACCCCAAACTTTTGGTCGATGACATGAAGAGTTAATTTACTTAATAACTTTTTTACTAGATTTTTTAGCTAAGTTCTGTAAAAAGCAGTTGAAAGCTAATAGAAAATGGGTCATATTACCGCTCTCATCTTAAAATTTGGTCGACCCAATTTCCAGCGACACTGCCGTAAGTTTATATTCATTTCTAAGAAAATTTGGCAACTTTGGATTAAGTTTACATACAAAATTTTTTGAAAAAGTTTCTTTTAAATCATGTTCAAAGTTTCTTTGACGTATTATCTTTTGAATGAAACCTAGGGTTTTCAAATCGGACGCAAATTGGCGGAGATATGGGCCTAAAAAAATGACATGTTTTTGAGGGGGTGACCCCAAACTTTTGAACGGGAGTGTACAAATGTTATGTAAAGTTAACACATTTCATCACACTTCAAAAAATGAGGCAACTTTACGTTAAGTTTTAGTATGTAAATTTCAACAAATATGTGTGGTTCAATGTCTATGCAGTAAGTATCATTCATTTTGTTTCAAATAAGCCAAGAAGAATTAAAATTGAATGAAAGATGACAAAGATATCAACAAATCACTTTTCCATGTTTAACGATAGTGACCCCAAACTTTTGGCCGATACATCATGTTGAGGGGTGACCCCAAACTTTTGGTCGATGACATCAAGGATTAATTTACTTAATAACTTTTTTTCTAGATTTTTTAGCTAAGTTCTGTAAAAAGCAGTTGAAAGCTAATAGAAAATGGGTCATATTACCGCTCTCATCATAAAATTTGGTCAACCCAATTTCCAGCGACACTGCCGTAAGTTTATATTCATTTTTTAGAAAAATGGGCAACTTTGGATTAAGTTTACATACAAAATTTTTTGAAAAAGTTTCTTTTAAATCATGTTCAAAGTTTCTTTGACTTATTATCTTTTGAATGAAACCTAGGGTTTTGAAATCGGACGCAAATTGGCAGAGATATGGGCCTAAAAAAATGACATGTTTTTGAGGGGGTGACCCCAAACTTTTGAACGGGAGTGTATGTCGAAGAAGTGTCAAGCGAGTGTGTTCATACGTTTAGTGCCTAAAGTCATTTATAAAAATACACCTATGCGTTTGGACAGCTCCTCTAATCATCATCTAGCCTTTAGTGTACTGCATATTCGTTTCAATGTTATTGCGAGAGAGGGTCTAATAGTGTGAAATGTTGTGTAACATAATATTTGAACGACCATCTGTCTTGAGAGGCCAATGATCATGTACAACATAAGAGTTTATAACGGAGGGTTTGGTTAAACATTTTTTAATGCAGTATATTAAAAATATCATGTTTTTTTTCAATCAATCTTTCAATGCGTCCCTCCCTCATTGTAATCTTCCCCCTCCTCTCTTGGAGGTTGAAACTTTAAATGAGGATGGTTATGGTGGCTAAAAATTGCGATACAACATACAAACCTTATTTTATCAAATTTCGGTTATTTTTTTCGGTTGTATTAGCCCTTTTAGGTGGATTTATCATCTTTTAAAATTACCTAAGTTTTTATTCGTCATGGTTACATTCTATTTTAAATAGATTTACTAGATATGATCAATAAAATTAACTTATATTCTTAGATAGGCGACTTCGAATACTTTGACCCATTCTCAACCCCTCTAAGGGGTGAGATTGGGTCAATTTTCAATCATTTGTAGTTTAGTAAGTAATTCATATAATGTGATACTTTTTTGCTGAACTATCATTACCACATAGAAGAGTATACATACCAAATAAAAAGTTATTCCGACTTCAATTGCATTTGTTATTTAACAATTAATCTTTGAGTATCCTTTTTTGACCCATTCTCACCCCCAACGACGGTAGTAATACATGGCATGGATCAGTGAAAACTATTGATGATTAGCAAAACGATGAAATTTGAGCGAAAACATGTAGAATTTATAAAAAATCAGTGAAGAGAATTGTCACCCAAAAGAGGCACAAAACAAGCAACTAAGAAGGTGCGACGATTACTTTTTGTCCCTACTGGTGACAGATAATGACATGATTTTGAAATTTTTTGTTGTAGACAAAACGGAAGCTGAATTTGTTGCTTACTTTTCAACTCGTGAATAATCAATTATTACTAACCCAAAGTCGAAACTGTTTGATGATAGATCTTCAGCAGCGTTGCAGTGTTTACCGACTCGAAGTTACCGTTCGAAAATTGCAATGCAAGGTTTACAAATCCCTAAACTCGTGGTGTACGATGTTTATCCTATTATTTTCAAGTTGGGACAAACTTATGTCGCATTGGGTGGATTGTCGCAACAAATATAGGTTGCGACATTGTCATTATTGTTGCGCGATGGTTGAATTTTGATTCACTGTAAAAATACAAAAAAAAGCCACGTACATATTTTCGGCTCTAAGTAAAAGGGGGGAGGGAGCAAAGGGAAGAGGTACCATGCATTTCTTAGCACAACTATTCCTCTTGACTACATAAAAAAATTCAAAGTTAAAATGTTTTACAACGTAGAAGATATTGTATTTCTACCAAAAGAAGATCGTCCCGGCTGTTAACGGGTCAAATAAAGCTCAAATTATGTGCTTATTAAAAAAATATTAATTTTCCAAACTTAGATAGCATTGAGAAGGTTCAATTTAGAGCGTATCTCACCATATTCCAAGCGTTCTGGCTTTGGCCAAAGTAGCATTCCGC